>NC_048298.1:258388873-258421988 GCF_013100865.1 Trachemys scripta elegans | reverse complement strand
CCAAAGAGAAACTGCTGAGCTCCAGTTCATTTGCAAATTTGACACCATCAGATCAGGATTAAACAAAGACTGTGAATGGCTATCCAACTATAGAAGCAGTTTCTCCTCCCTTGGTGTTCACACCTCAACTGCTAGCAGAGCACCTCACCCTCCCTGATTGAACTAACCTCGTTATCTCACACTGATTTATACCTGCCTCTAGAGATTTCCATTACTTGCATCTGAAGAAGTGAGGTTCTTACCCACGAAAGCTTATGCTCCCAATACTTCTGTTAGTCTCAAAGGTGCCACAGGACCCTCTGTTGCTTAATATAGAAGTTAAATAAACTGCTTCCTGCCTCTCCAGCAGATATTTACTGGATTTGGAGGTGAAGGACATTGTCCTACCCTCCCAACTCTCTTTGAATATGCAAATAGGGAGAGAGATCCCGGCCAATGTCACCTGAACAGTAAAGGGAGGGTGCACCTAGCGCAACGAAGGGCAAAGTGGTAGGGTTTGGGCCACTGCCTCCTTAACAAACTGATAGTATGTTTCTGGGAGGATAGCTGGCTGTGAGGGTTGAGACTGGCTGATGTGTTCAAGTTGAATGTGAACTCGCCCTGATAGCCAACCAGTCTTTTTAAACATTCTTATTTCCAGCTACACTGATCAGTCTTATTTCCAGTAGAACATCATATTCTGTGGAAGACAGGAATAAGGATGAGACTAATCATTATCATAAAGAGAGCTGAACAAATAATTGTTTTTGGTTTTTTTTTATTTAGCGGCCAAACCAAAAATAAAATAAAAATGGATTTGTTTTGAACTAAAATTGATTTTTTTTCTCATTGAAAAGAAATGTTGAGTTGTTTTGCTTAGAAAATTTATTTTGACATTTCTGAAATTTTATGTTCAGTTTTTAGGCTGAAAGTCTTGCTGAGTTTGACCTGAATTGTTGAATAATTTCAGTGTCCCCAAACCAATTGTTTAGCCAAATGTACTATTAGCCATTTTTTTTTTGCCAAGCTCTGAACATGTGTGTCATTTGGACTGTCATCCCTGACAATAAGGAAAGTTAGACACACTATCAAACATCTGTTTAAGAAGCAAGTGTATTCATAGACAAGACACTTCATCAGTTTAGTCAGTGACATATATGTGCATATTATAACCATATATCATGCCTTTTTAAAATAGAAGACTCATTTGGAAAATAAACCTTTTAAACATTTTCAAGTCATCATTTTCAAGGTTAGGTGCCTAAAATTACATACCTAAATACATATGTAGATGCACAGATGAAAGTGGCATCATTTAAAATATGCTGAACTGTTCTCAGTTCCCAACAATATCAATAGCACCTCTGAAAAGCAGGCCATGTTTTCTTATGTGCTTAAATATGAATAGAGATGCTTAAGATTAGTCTCCAGGTTAGCAAATTGTGGCCTAGACTTCTAAAACTAAATAGCACCTGACTTTATCAATACATCATGTTATGAGGGGATGAGAGAGTTCCTTCCAATATCACCAATAAACTTTTTTTCCTCCCATGCAAATGTTACTGGCTTTCACAAAGTGCAGCAATTGAAATCTCTAAGCTCTAACATGCACTATCTGCTTGTCCGGAAGAATGAGGATGGTTTCCAGAAGTCTGCTGGGCACAGTAAACCTCAGTCCTTGTATACATCTACATGCATTTTGAGAACAAAGGACACTTTTCTACTCCTTTTCTTTAATTCTGGGTATCAAGCAGCATGTTTGAATCAAAGATTCCCTCACCATTCTTGATTTCAGGAAATGTGCAGCTCAATGTGATATAATGTTGTATTAATTAATTAATAAAATAAAATTGTGAAATAAAGAATTTATAATCTGTATAAATAGCTGTCATTAAAAAAATGTCTAGTTGAAAAGCATGGACTAAGAGCAATATATCAAAATGTTGGAAAATATATTTAAAGTTTTTTTACAGTAATATAAAATTACTTCACTTATGCTTTGTCTGAAACAGTCATTAAAATATGCACATTAATGTGATAAAGTTATTAAAGCTATAAATCTTCTGCAAATATAGATGCTTTTAATAAATTACAATAATACCATTATTTAGTATTGCTAATATCAGCATAAAAGTATATCACCTTCAAACATTTTAATGCATATTGATCTAAATTTTCAAACTTTGGATGTTTGCAGAAACGACTGCAGAATATGCATATAAAGATTCTATTCTCCAGACCAAAACTGAAAATACAATACATAGTTTAAAAAAATGGAATTAAATATATTTATATGAAATACAAATGGATGTATTGTAACTATTTTATCACAAAACAAAGTGAAATCAGCCAGACAAAGCACCAAGAGCCAGATTTTTTGAAGTATTGAGGAGCCTAATGGGATTTAAAAAAAACCACCTGTCTGACTAACTCCTAATGTGATCCTCAAGTACTTTGGAAAATACCCCCTATCTGCTTATCTGAATGGTAGGTGTCTAAATACTTTAAAAATGTTGTCCCCAAGTGCCTGATGCAAAGCCCATTGGAGTTAAATTCTCACTTACACTAAGGCCGCTTTACCTCTCTAGCAGCATAAAGAAACCAAAAAGTGAGTGTAAATATTGGTCCCACTTTAGGGTTTCAGTACAGTGGCTGTAGTGTAAATAAGTCTTTCCATTGATTTTAAAGGGCTTTGGGTTATGCCCAAAGTCCTGCAGTCTATTATCTTCGGTGGAAGTTTCTCCTGACAGAGGATTTCAGCATTTGCTTAAATGCAGCAACTATTTCAGAGTAACCTACAGATTCACATATAAAGGCTTTATTTCTACATTACGCACTCCTAATCCCCCTTTAAGAGACAAGGGACCAGACCCTCTTCCTGATGGAACTTCAGTAGTGCCAAGCATTCAACAATCATGAGTTAGGCTCCAAAACATCATAAAGTGGCTTAAAAAATAATGAGATTTTAAAGAATAATAACACAGGTTAAAGGAGTTCTTTCTTACTTTGGGGGTTTGAGCTTTTTGAATTCATTGGGGTCCCCTTTTCAAGCTGCTCCCTGCAACTTTGTGCACTAATTTACTTTAAATAAATAAAATGGAAATTCTCAGGTAATCCCAGGATCCTAGTATATGAGGCTTCAAGAAAAAACACCAGATGAACCTTATGGTAAAAAAACATAAGAGTTGGAAACATTGTAACTTGTCTGGCTCCATTGACTTCACTATGCTAGCAATGGAGATATGCCCACTTTTACCACCAGAGGATTTGGGCCAAGTTACTTGTGGTGGTGGCAGGGCTGGATCCAGGCACCAGCCAAGCAAGCTCGTGCTTGGGGTGGCAGATTCTAAGGGGCAGCTTCCCTCCAATCCTTTTTTTTTTTGGTTCGCCACTCCAGCCGCCCTGTAGGGGGCGGCGGCGCGGAGGAGGGGAGCGCCCTGCTGGGAGTGGGCATGCATGCACCCTACATGGTTTGGGTTTTTTTGTTTTTTTGCTTGGGGCGGCAAAAAAGCCAGAGCCGCCCCAGGTGGTGGGGAAAAAATCTATTTTATGAAGAAAAGGAGTTATATGGATGCCTGCAAAACAAAGAAAGAAATTGAAAGACTTTTAGTCATGCTTTTACAGTGTCTGCCACAATGGACCTGGGTCTGTTAGGTACTGCCATAATGCAAATAATAAAGAAGAGAGAGAGAGAGAGAGAGAGAGAATGCCTGATAGTCTACAGTCTTCAGCTTGTGTAGCCAAGCAGGCACAAAATGGATATAAAAAGCTACCATTCTGATATCTCTCTCTCTCTCTCTCTCTCTCTCTCTGTATATTATATATATATAAGAAACACTTCCTAATTCAGAAGTTTGTGTTCCAAGACCACCACAATTTTCAGATGAGAGGAATGTACCTAGGAAGATATAATAGCTATCACAGCCTTAGGAAATTAGAAAATGATATATACCTCAAAATAATACAAATAACATAAAAGGTTAATGGAAATGATAATGCCAGATTAACATTTCAGACAATTAATGAAATTCATTAGTAGTAATCTGTGGATGATTTATGGCCATTAGAGGAATGTGGGCTAAAATGGGAACTCTTGACATAGGTTGGTAATGGAAAATATGGTCATGTTTTCTTCTCTGTATCTGTTTTTTGTACTTTATATATTGAGCCTGCCTACATTCTCTACCTAGCTTTCAGGTTTATTTCAGTACAGTCTCATTCTTTAAATGTTTATTGCCTCAAATAAATTAAAGTATCTCTCTACTATGAGGCAATTTTAATTTGTAGAGTTATAGAGGGTTGTCTAAAAGTATATAACAAACATTTTTAAGGTTTGGTCAGAGCTGATCCACACAATGAACACTTCCTCTTCCTTCAGTATTGCTGATAAATTCAACAGTGCACAGCTATCTGAGGCTAAATATTGGAATAATACTCTATTTTACTGAGTCCAGCAGTAGAACATAAAATGTCAGGATTTTGTAAATTTAATTTAATTTAATCTTTGTTACTGGCTAAGGCTAACATATCCCCTGGATCACCCTCTTAATATTCTTACATAATTCTCAGTGTTTATTACCTTTCTGTGGTTATAATGAGAATACCCATTATTTGTTTTTTAATTTATTTATTTGGTTTTCACAAGGTAGGTGAATTTGTAACTCTGGGGATGTGTTATTTCCTGATGTTCTGTTAATTGTTTTTTTCTCTTGGAAAAACTTTTGTGATGAGAGGGAGATTCCTTTAAGAACTTTGGAGAGTTCCTGGATAATACCTCATACTGGAGGCATATATCTATGCATAAATTTCTATCTGCGGGCAGGGAAGAAGAATTATTTTTATTTATAGAATAATAAATAATAAGTATTCTTTCTTTAATACTTCCTAGTGCTCACAAGTAAGCTAGGCACTTCACAGGAAACAATGAAGCATGTAGAAGATGGGCTTGACATTTTACCAGAAAAATTCTCCAATCTCCATTTTGCTTTCCTAAATCTTTATTCTGAATAAGCAAAAGTCACTCAACCCTAAGATGAATGCTGCAGACCCTGAGCATGCTCAGTAAGAATTTAGGATTTCCAAAATAGTGCCCTGGAAAACAGCCAAGTGGGTGTGGGTGTGGATCAGCAGAATCACAGCTCTGAGATTAATGACAACAGTGAGCATGTGCTAGATTGGTGGCTACTGAGCATGTGCGGTAAGAGGTGACAGAGAGGTCAGTTACCTGAGCAGCTAGCTGGTCAGGCCCACTCATATCGGTCACAACTTGTTTTAAAGTCCGAACTGTCAATGAGAATTCTGAAGTAATGGTTAAGCCTGAGCATGTGCAAGTGAGGTACCTGCTTCTAAAAACAGAAAGGTATATTAAGAGAGAGCTACAATGTAGCATAAAAAGGCTAGCTGCCAGCAACAGTTTCAGAGTCCGGAGTCTGAGTCAGAGGAAAAGAGATCTACTGTCACCAGTTTGTTGCAAACTGGCCACTTGCAACAAATTGGTTTGCTTAGAATCATTTAAACCAGAGATCGGCAACCTTTGGCATGCGGCCCGCCTGGGTAAGCACCCTGGTGAGCCGGGCCAGTTTGTTTACTTGCTGCATCCGCAGGTTCGGCCAATCGCAGCTCCCTCTGGCCACAGTTCGCCTCTCCCGGCCAATGGGGGCTGCAGGAAGTGGCGGCCAGCACATCTCTCAGCCTGCGCTGCTTCCTGCAGCCCCCATTGGCCTGGAACGGTGAACCGCAACCAGTGGGAGCTGCGATTGGCTGGACCTGCAGACATGGCAGGCAAACAAACTGGCCCAGCCTGCCAGGGTTCTTACCCTGGTGGGCCGTGGGCCAAAGGTTGCCAATCCCTGATTTAAACTATATGCTATTGTAGTTTAAGTGCTCTTTAACTTGCAATAAGAAATTGTGGTTCAGGGATTGTGTGCCTTGTTTAGGATATTTAGATCATATTGTACTAGGGATTATTAGTTATATCTATAAAAAAGATACTTTGTTTTGGAAAGAGTATTGCCTGTGTCAGTCACTTTATCCGAAGGTTATATCTGTGTCCTTTAGTGTTTCCTTGACAATCCTGGACACTTTTACCTCGGGAAGAACAGAATAAGGGAGTAATAGACATGTTTTTGTAGTAACGTCCCCAAATCCATTGTTTGGGGTAACAGACAGGCAACAAGGTATAAGACAGGGGGAAGAGAGAGGAAGAATATGGATTGTGTAAATAAGTTTATGCAGTTGTTGAGAGTGGGTATAATTCCACTCAGGGCAGAGGCCAGCACAAGGACTGTGCAAAACTTAAGTCCCACTTAAACCCTAGTTTGAAGATGTAAGTGAGACTTCAACAATGTGCGGGCCTTGTTCTGGTCTTCTGAACTGTGGTGAACTACATACATACATCTAGGAGGTAAAAGCTTATAGTTTTTACAGGTGGCTAAAGTCTAAATACTATTTTTTTTGTAGGGGATGATCCAGAGTTGAGTTTTGGGTGGTGATTACAAAGAGGTGAGGGTGGAAGATTGATTAATAGATTTGGAGACTCAAGTACACAGTAATACTCATTTAAATAAAAAAAAAGAAATTCTCAAATGATTTTGCATGTTCTTTATTATATTTCCTAAATATATTTTTATTTTTATATTTTTTCAGACGAATTCTACACAAAATGTCTCCTGTACTAGGACCTTACTGAGATATATTAATTTAAAAATATTGGACTAAGTGAGTCTCAGCACCGTTGAGGGAAGCTCTAAATCACCTTTCCACTACTCCAGGGATTCCCAAACTTGGTTTGTGGCTTGTTCAGGTTAAGCCCTGGGCGTGCCGTGAGACACTTTGTTTACCTGAGCATCCACAGGTATGGTCGCTCGCAGCTCCCAGTGGTCACAGTTGGCCATTCCACCACTTCCCGCAGCTCCCACTGGCCGGGAACGGTGAACTGCGGCCGCCTTGAGCTGCGAGCAGCCATACCTGCAGACGCACAGTTAAACAAAGCATATCGCAGCCTGCCAGGAGCTTACCCTGAACAAGTCGCGAACCAAGTTTGGGAACCCGTGCACTACTCCAATCCTGGGCTGATTGGAGACCAAATCATCCCCTCTCTAACACTGAAAAGTCTCAGGAGTGTTCTAAATTCTGCTGGGTGCAACCAGATGCTGTGCCAGCCATGGATCTGGTGGAGAACTGTGCATCCTCCACAATCTTCAGTACTCCTATTCCTTTCCTTCATAGCCTCCAGCCTCTACCTGGACTTGGGGGACAGGTGACAGAGAACCTACTATTCTGGCTTTTTACCTTCCAAAGATTTGAGGGTCAGTAATAGTTAATGCTATGAATTTTTAAAAGGGATATAAAACTTGTGCTTTGGAATATAATCCAATTTCTAACTCTTTGGGATCAGGACATATTTTCCCACATCTGCCCATTTTATTTATGATTTCTTGCACCTTCTTCCGAAACATCTAGTATTGGCCACTGTCAGAGAAAAGAGACTGGACTAGACAGATAAATAGACTTACCCAGTATTGAACTACCTTTGTTAACATGAAATTCTTGTTTAACCTTTTAAAGCAGCTTTTTCAGTGCTTTGCAGTTCTAAGGCACTGCAAATCAATCAGCCAAAACATGGGCTGAGGATTTATCCATTCTGTGTCCTCCACACTGGTGTAAATGAAAACAGAATTTGGCTCATTAATAAGACATTTTATTTATTGAAAATATTTTACAATTTTTCTTGGAAAAATACAATATTAAGCATGGAAGACACTAACTCAGATGTAGTTATTCACTTTAATAACACCATTGCAAAAGCATTGACGCCTAAATGAGTTGTCAAGGAAGGCACACAGAGCTGTATATGAACTGGAGAAACTCAAAAGCTACAACATATTGGGAAGCACTTGTGGGGAGTGAGGGGTGGCAAGAGGAGCATCAGAGAGGGTTATATAACATTATAAATGTCTAGGATGACCAGACAGCAGTTGAAAGGGTCTTGGTGAGCAATCAAGGCATTATGCCTTAGAGGGGTGGGGGTCAAAGACCATTTATGAGAGTTGGGCTAACACGGAGGGACAAATAGAGAAGCCTCTAGGAGAAATAGTGGGTAAAGCTGAGGCAAGGTCAAAGTGGGTCACAGGACCATCTTGAAAGAATGGAGAACCATTTGAGAGGATTCTAAGCTCAGAGCCAAAGCAGAAAAGATGTTGTCAAGAGCTAAATTTGAAGTTAAGGTCTTGTGTTAACCCACAATAAATTATTTAACTTGCTAATATTAACAACCGATTGTGCAGAATCTCCAAGTAATATAGACAAATTGAATCCCATGTGGAAGTGACTCTGACCTTTATCACTAATTATGTATCTGCACGTTTTTGTTATCATTAGTAGCAGATTATGCCAACCTTACTCATATTGGGTAGTACTTTACACACTTTAGTCTTAACCGACTTCTGTGGACCTCCTGTCACAGAAAGCTAATAGCCAATCTGAGTTAGGATGTCAAAATCTGACCTTTAAATATTCTGATCAATAATAAAAATATATATATATTTGTATTGTATTCACTATTTGAGGATCAATAAGACATTTAAATACACCTGTACCCCAATATAACGCGACAAATTTGGATATAATGCAGAAAAGTAGTGCTCCGGGGGGCAGGGCTGTGCACTCTGGTGGATCAAAGCAAGTTCGATATAACACAGTTTCACCTATAATGCGGTAAGATTTTTTGGCTCCTGAGGACAGCGTTATATCGAGATAGAGGTGTACCTGGCAAGAATGTACTCCATCAGTGACAACACAACAATATATTCTGAACTGCAGATCTTTTAAAAATGAAAAAAGCACATGTTTTATATGTCAATTTAATATCACTTTGAAATGTACATTAGTGCTCATTTTTACCTCTATCATCACTTCACACAAAAAAGTACATTGCCAGTAAGACATATGGTGTGATCTGCATTTACACTAGCTAGGATAAAAATTACAAGAGCTTTCAATTCTCATGCTTCAGGGCATAATTAAGGCGAAGAGCACATTTCTCCCATTGCACAGTACTGCAAAGCTGACCAGGTTCACTATGAGGGTTATTTGCCATCAGCTAAGATACAGCTGAAGGCAAGATATGAAATGCAGTGGTCTCTGAATCTAGTTAATCAAGTGAATAGTCCTGCTGACTTCATTGGGAGTTTAGCACATTTAAGTACTTTGCGGAACTGAGGTGTAATACTGATACTCCTGGGTGGGTCGTCATCACATGCAATTCTGTCCCTCTGAGTGGGTCATCAGCAGACAGAATTGAACCTCAGACCTCTGGATCTTAATGCATGAGTGTCAATGAATGAGCTAAAAAAAGCCAGCTCTCTTAGCCAAGGATGTACCACTAGACAGGGAAAGCACCACAGTGAAGAGGCATAGCTTACAGAGGCTGTAGGTAAGTATGGGATTCTTGGGCAGAAAGAATTAAATATAACTCTTCTTGATTAAAAAAAAGGTAATCTAATGGGACATGTTGTTTGAAAATTAAAAGATTTGTTATAAAAATGTAATGGTTTGCAAAACTCAAAATACAAATGGATTTTCTGATGTCTCCACCCATATGTAGAGTTTACTCCTTTCAGAAACTTGACATTAACTCACCCTCCTCCCCACATCCCGCTGAGATATGTGTAAGGAAATATATATATATTGCATACAAAAGATACTATTAGAAAAATGTTAAGTATACAAAGTCAATCCCCTCCAAATCCTTTCTTCTGGCTCCTGGATCAGCCTCTCAACTCTCCGCCCCACGCTCCCTGCTCCAAGATCCTCCTATTCTGCATTCCAGTCAAGCTAATGCCTTTAGCTCCATGCTTGCTGGGGATAGGTACTGAGGATATTGAGAGCACAAGTAAGACAGTCTCCCTGCTCTCATTTTCTGTACCTGTCATTATTCAAGCCCCTGGTAGCCTGATGGAGTAATTTAGGGAATGTTTTAGGGATAACACATGATCAATTACTCAGTGGGGACGGTGCACACACAGTCAGGTGGTATGTGGGAGCTGTGTGGCAACAGAGCATGATAATTTCCGATTTATAAGTCTCTAATGAGCATAGGTGAACTTCAGTTTGGAGAGGTTACTAGTTTAGCTAAATTTGGGCAGAATTTAACATGGATAGCATGTACCTGAGACTAGTGCACCCTCTTCCCACCAGTCAAATGTTAAATCTCCACTCCACAGTAGGGAATCAATAGAGCTTCTCAGTGAAATGGTTGTATGGATTTTTTACATGGGCAAAGCAACATGCTTTTTTCTCTATTTTTGTCCTTGGAAATGGGTGAACCATTTTTGCTGAAACTTTCCAAAAAACTTCATTCAGAGGCAGATACCAAGCATGAAGAATTGCATTCTAAACCATTACAATTTGGCAAAGATATAAGCAACAGAAAACAGGAGCTGGTAATGGAATGTGTTGGGCAACCCTATCTATAGGTGACTCTGCCAGGTGTCTCTGATGTACATGAAGGCCCAGTCCAGCTCCCATTAACACTGACGGGGTCCTTCTGGTTTCAAAAGGCATTGGAACAGTCCCTGAGATTTTAAATCTTTCCTCACAAGGCAATTCCTCCACCCCGCTAATCAGTTTTGATAATCATCTCTGAACTCCCACAACTCTGTCAAGATCTTTCTAGACAGAGCTAGTTAAAGCACAATGCACTATGCTAAGGGTATGTCTACACTATGAAATTAGGTCAATTTTATAGAAGTCGTTTTTTTAGAATTAGGTTTTATACAGTCTATTGCATATGTCCACACTAAGCGCATTAAGTTGGTGGAGTGCATCCTCACTACCGCGGCTAGCATCGACTTACAGAGTGGTGCAGTATGGGTAGCTATCCTACAGTTCCCACAGTCTCCGCTGCCCATTGGAATTGTGGGTTAAGCTCCCAATGCCTGATGGGGCAAAAACTTTGTGGTGGGTGGTTTTGGGTACATATTGTCAGGCCCTCCTCCCTCCCTCCTTCCATGAAAGCAATGGCAGACAATCGTTTCACGCCTTTTTTCTGGGGTCCTGTCCGCCGGCCCCGCTCAGCTTGCTGCCTGCCTGGATGATCGGAACCCCAGGCAGGCAGGAGACTGAGCGGGGCCAATGGACGGCGCCCCAGACCGGCAGCGGGCTGAGCAGCTCAGCCCGCTGCCAGTCTGGGGCTCCATCTGTCGGCTCCTGCCAGCCGGGGTCCTGCTCAGCCCCACTCAGCTGGCAGACCTTGGTAAGGTCGATCAGGGGTGCCTGGACAGACATGGCTCTCCTCCTCTTAGAGCACAGAATGGGAGTGACTCCAGGTCATTCTCTTCTTTAAGTTTTGTCTCATGGAGATTCAGTTCTGCCTGGAATATCATGTGAGCTGGAGGCTTCTGCCTCAGGCTGCTTTCACAGCCGGTATTACCGTGTGGTCGCACCTACCCCGGCCTGATCCTTGCTCCCATGGCTCATGAAGCCTGGACAGTAGTAAGGAGCAGTTCAAGTTGTGGAATGACAAATCCAGAATGAAGGATTGCACTCTATGAGCCACGTTAAGATTATTTCAGAGTCCTAGATAGCATTTAGTCCCTACAAAAGGCTTCATGAAAATTTCCCCCCACCCCTAACAAAAGTGTTAATTTATCAGAGCAGCTGAAAGGGTAAGGAACCCTGGACTATAACTTAGAGAGAGCTTACATATTATTTAACTCATAATTGATATAATTCAAAGTACAATTTCACAGTGCGGTCTGTTCTAAGACTAAAAATGCAGGAGGGGAGTCAGAAAAAGCTACAGTGATCTGTCTCCTCCCGGTTTCAATCCAGGGATGTTTCGCGCGTTAGGGGAACGTGATCACCACTACACTAAGGGGCTTTCATGTGTTAGGTGAACGTGATAACCACTACACTACGGGGCTTCTCTTTTTTTTGTCACAGACTTTGCCGAATGCACAGGAATGTTTTCTCTAGCTACAGAAGCTACCTAATGCAATGTCTATATCTATGCCCTTCCTGCTCAGAAAGTGGTCATGCCCCCGCCCAAAGCTGACACAGTGCGGAGTGCATGTGACACAGCGACCTGGCTCAGGCAGGATCGCTAGCGAGGCATGATACTTTTGCCGTTAAGCAAACACAGGAATTCTTTCCTGGCCTCTGCCTCTGAATGCCTCCATGAATTACGCTGTGCCATATCAGTGTGTGAGGACTGCATGAGCTCAGAAAACATGTCATTGTGAGTGCGGTTTTTTTGCCTTCTAATCTGCGATAACCTTAGGGACGGAGATGATAGGGGGAGTGTAGAAACATTCTGAGGGGACTGCATGGTCACCTGTGCTGCTGAGTGCTGCTGAGTTCGCCACGCTGGCCAAACAGGAAATGAAATTCAAAAGTTCTCGGGGCTTTTCCTGTGTACCTGGCTAGTGCATCTGAGTTCAAAGTTCTGTCCAGAGCGGTCACAATGGAGCACTCTGGTTAGCTCCTGGAGGCCAATACAGTCGAATTGCATCCACACTACCCCAAATTCGTCCCAGCGATGTTGATTTCAGTGCTAATCTCCTCATTGGGGAGGAGTACAGAAGTTGATTTTAAGAGCCCTTTAAGTCGACAAAAATGGCTTTGTCGTGTGGACGGGTGCAGGGTTAAGTCGATCTAACACTGCTAAATTCAACCTAAACTCATAGTGTAGACCAGGGCTAAGTGCAGTCTCACCACAGCTATATAAAAAAAAAAAAATATATTATGTCCCTAAGCCATGATTTGGTGCCTCTCCATATGCAATGCAAATTCTCATTAGCAACTTTTTTTTTTTAACTCCATATCTGCTTTGGTATTCTCTCAAATGCTAGTATTTCATCTGTTCCATTAGCCTGCCGCTAGCAAGCTCTTATACTATAAGATCTTCAGAACAGGGGACAGCACACCAGGCCCCTGATTCTGAATGGGGACTTTAGGCACTTCTGCAGTATAAGTTATATCGCTTTTCAGCTGCCCTTATCTTTTCTTGGCAAACTTTAACTGATTATGCTAACTGTTTTCTATTTCCAGAAGAGTTTTCTTTTGCTTTTTTTCTAACGTAAAATATTTGAGCACTTGTTTTAGGTTTTAATAATTACTCCCATTAAAACTAAAGGTTTGATCCAAAATCCATTGAAGTTCATGGGAACTTATCTAGTATTGTGGAATTTACTCATCTTCATTTGCTCACAAAAGTTTTGAATTCTGCAGAAAGCACTTTCTTGAAATCAAATACCATTGTCCTACCACATTCTGTGATTCCCTTTATTTAGGTCAACATGCAAATACTTTTCATCTTTATAACATATTCATTCATTCAACATTCATTATGAAACAATGATAAATTACCTAGATACTGTATTAAGAAAGCCACTATAACAAATAGATAAATATATTGTTAAAAAGTAATATTATGCTTTTCTTTAGAGAACTGTCATACTAACATTCCCCTCCACATAGATTTTCTAACTGCCAGTAATATATGCCAAGTGAATAAAAAAGTATATAACTGTATAAAATAGGTTATATATGTTGTGGAAAATTGTCCACACTGTTGATTTTGGATCAGACAGTCTGAGGCTCCTTTATTGATCAAACATGCATGGGGGAGTCAGCCAAGGCAGTCGAACCCCCCCAACAGATAAAATGCGAGAGATTATATAGGATAAAATCACAAAAATTACATATACTTCCTTAAAGTTTTACATCCATATAAGGAATAAAGCAAAACAACTTTTCCTGTTTTTCTTAGTTTTGACCTTTGCGGTTTCTTGCTCTGTCACCTGACATCTATTAATCATAATCTGTTACAAAGGTTAATTCTACTTTTATAATTTCTACAGTTAGTTCTGCTTTTATGATTTCTGTCTACCCTTCTTCTTTTACTCTCCTCCCCACCTTTTCTCCTTCCTCCAGGCCACACATACAGTTCACCTGACTCTACATACAGTTCACTTGACCGAAGTTTAGGCCTTAGACTATTTTTCCTCCACAATTCTCCCTTTTAGTGCTTCTCTGGCGCCACCTTTGGCTTCAACTTTAACATTCATGAGCCCACTGATTTCCTTCCTTTTTTCTTTCCCTTTTCTCATCCCAACTTTTACCAAAAATTTTATTAACAATCATTAATGCCACTTATTCCCTTGCCTAGCAAAAAAATTATATGCACAGCAATAACAAAGGCACAATCCCAAACCAAGCAACATCACCCCAATTGTTAGCCCACTCAATATAACAATGGGGTTATAATACGATGGGGTTTGCATATAATTTTGGTTATCACACACAGCAAATCCCAACTAATACACAAAGAAGACAGCCTATAGGCTGTCTGAAAGGCACCTTTTTCTATCTGATATACATTTTTAAGGATATGAATTTGTCCCTATAAATCAGAAATTTTCTGGACCTCGGGTATCAATGAAAGCAGATATTGGAAATGGTCTGTTACCACGGTTGTCCAGTTAAAGGGCATTTTATACCTGAGAGTTGATTACAAAGTTTTATCCAAAGGCCAATAAATAACATGGCTGCCTGCAGTTATAGTGAGGTTAAAATGGGCGTTGTGTACAATATGGGCCTTAACAAATACACAGCTGTTATTAGCTTGGAAGATCATGACTCCTGTCAGGAGGGTTCCCAGTCCCTTACCTTCCCAACAAACATTGTTATGGACAGTAACATCTTTTCCTGGCTTGAATTTACATATACATTGGAGCTGTGGGGCTTTTAATGGCCAGAGTGTCCATTGGTTTCCTAATCCAATCCAAATATTGTGTGTTATTTCAGGAGCACTGTCTATGAATCGGCTAGGCATACCAGATGGCTTGATTTCCCAAATGTCTCAGTGAATAACCCAATCCCAGATGCATCCTCCCCATGGACCAGGCAGGATTCAGTATGTGGGAGCCCACATCCCTCTAACCGGTCCATATGTTTGGAAGGAGCACTCTGAATATCCACACCTTCACCTGGAGAACCTCCAAGTATGCCTCCATGGCCATAGATCAGATGGTACTCCTGAAGTGTCTGTAAGGGCAGTGGGCCAGGCCTGGTGCTCAAGATCACTCCGAATGGCTGTTAGCTGGTCATTCAGGAAATCCCAAACTTCTGAGCATGCCAAGGTCCATTGCAATGCCTTCCCAGCACCAGTGATATTTAAGACCATCTCCATCAGCAACTCCTGGGTTATAAAACTAAGGGCAGAAATAACATACAATTTACCAACCCCAGCCTGAACCTGCATTAACTGTGTTTCAATAAGACCAGTGGGTTTTTTCTAATTGACCTAATTTTTCCTTATGGTGTTGGCTTTTGTGAATATTCCAAATTACAGCTGTGCCATTAGCCCCATCCCACAAGTATCCAGTCAAATCTCTTCTCTTTTTGGGGGGAGAAGCCCAGGTCTTTTGTTGTGCTAGCCAAATGGCAGCTCCTTTAGAACAATTTGGATATATAAAGATAATTTGAAAACTGGATAAGGACAGTGTGAACTTAATGGTCCCTAATGTGGCATTAATTACAGTCCACCAATTTCCTAACACATCTCTTTCTTGTGAAGTATTATACCTCATCCGTTGGTTAAACACCTTTACAAAGAGCAGAAAGGCATTAATATCAATGTATATTACAATATGGTGCAGGCTAAATCAGAGGCTACTGATTGGCTAAGATTTAAAAAAAATATTACATCCCCATTCCCACCCTAAGTTCGTTAAGAAGGAGAGGCTAAGGAATATTAAAAGTTTCATTTTCAGATAGTTTTGGCTAGCTTCCGCAAGCTATTCTTCGAGATTCCGTAGTCTTAGTTTATTTAGCTGTCCAGCAGTGAGGCAGCAAGGGAGAGGTTACTAGCACAATCACCTTGCTTGGTTAGAGGCTTTATTATGTCCTCAGGTGGAGAGGTTGTTTTCTTCGCAAGATCCAAATGCACAGTGGGTCTGTCAACTGACAAAGGAGAGGTTACCAGCTTTTTATCTTGTCCTTTTCTCCTGCTGTCCAGAAGAAACAGCAGCACCAGAAGGAGAAACAGCCAATTATCAGTTGGAGAATCTTTTCATGGTGGAGGGGCCTTTTTGCAGTGTGAAGCATGGGTACAGGGTGGTTCCTCACTGATGAACCTCTATGTAGATCCAGTCTCCTGGTTTCAGCGAGTGGAAGGGCTGCTATATATAAAAAACCTAACACATTTCATTAGCGCTTGGCAATAATTAAGCATTGTGTCATCCATTAAATGAATGTTCATTTGAGCCAGGGCCAGTAGGGCAATGTTGGTAGTTGCATTGGGCGCCCTGGTAGAAATTTTATGAGGGCTGAGTCTGGTCTTTCGATTGGGAGTGGCCTTCAAAAGGCATTTGGCCATATTGGATCTGTGAAACTGCACATAACTCTTTTATAATCAGTCCAGATATGCCAGATTGTGATACAAAATCCTTAAGCAAAAGTTTTGCAACAGTTTTGGCATCCACCTTTTTACAAGAAAATACATTACTAAAACTAACACATACTTACAATTATAACATTTAAACATTTGAATAAAATTAATCTAAATATTTAGAAAAGGTTCCCAAAGAGGGAAAAAATGCTGCCTGCATAACATTATGTTGCTGGCAGTAGTGCTGGGCCACAGAGGAAAAGTCTTATTCAACTGCAGCAATCAACGGTGCACGGTCATCCGGTGATGCACGCAAGCAAATAGGGCCAGAGCACCTGAGGCGCAACCGTCCAGGGAGCACCAAAGGTGATCAGGGTGTAAGGTGTACCCAGCAACACTTCAAGAACAATTTGTGGCTTTTTAGTTGATATTAGCTTTTATTTGCTATTTGTTACCAAAACAGATTTAAAATCTTCCATTCTCCTGGCTTTGACTACCCTACTGCAGCCACAACTTTGGTCTTTATTTAAAGCAATTTACATCTTATAAAGCATTAAGTCACCTTAAGGATTAAATGCTAAATACCAAAATTAAATAATATTAGTTTCTTTTGTTTGGCAAAAGTATTTTTTGGTTTTATAACCCCAAAACAACATCAATTTCTTTTAAACTTATAAAACAAAGATTATACACACCAGGGGTGTTCTTTAACAAATTCGACTAACTATTTCACAGTCAAATGATTTCACTTATATAACCTCTTGCCTGGATTATCTACAGACATTCCCAAAGGAATGGCTGCAAAGAAACCAAGAATTTTTCTTTTAACATTTATACATAGTTTCACTGCTTAATTCCCTCCAGTAACTACAGAGTTAACTTCTCACTCTCTTTCTTTCAACTTCCTCAAATTGAGGTTGCTTGCTTGTTTGGGCCCGATCCTTTTTCTTTGCTGCATTATTTCTTTCCATGAGCACAGGCATTGTTTCACTACCAATTTAGCAAGGAGGGTGGACCTTGTGACTAACCCCCCTTTTATTGATTTATATACACCTATTTATATACACACATTACATCTAGATGCATCTTATTTAATAATAACTTTAATTCTTTATGTCTGGACTTAATACAATCTTTTCTTGAGGCGATAATAACCCCTCGGCACTGGTGCATTATAAAAAAAGAATAATAACAGGGCTAGGGAGAACGGGAGAGAAAGAAAGAACAACAGCATGAATATCATGATAAAACGGGGGAGTCACACTTAATGACCATAGGAATAATGACTTCTTGTTAAATTAAGGAGGTAATAACAGATTGGATTCTTCCTTGGCCTGTTTTGATAGAGGGTACTGCTGCACCTTGGGAAGGGTTCCTGTTGGGTTTAGGCCAATCTTAACCGCTTGGGCAGACCCAATGCACCCAACCTGGTTGGCATGATCGGCTCACAAGGCCCACAGGGAGGGAGAGACCTTAACCAGCAGTTCCTGTTGTGAGTAGGAAGGGCTGGGGTCGGTCTCCTCCTTCAGAGTGTCCTTCTGCAAAACTGCCAGGACCTCATTGTTAGTGGGATCAGGCATGTCCAGATACACACCATCTGGGGTACAGCAGATTATACAATTTAATTTACACAGCAAGTCCTTTCCCAAAAGGTTAACCGATAAACAAGGACTAAAGAGAAAAAAATGACAATAATAGGTCTATAAGATCGTCAGGAGGTGTGGAGGGGATACTCCAAAGGGGCTTTGCCTCCTGAAGGGGTCTAGATGGATAGAGCGATATCTGCTGGCCAGCGGGGTTGCGTTTTAAGCTTTTCTTGGGAGTCCTTGGGACTCCCTACTTGAGATTTATGGCACTGTTTTACTGTTTCCTTACACCAATAAAAATATGCATCAAACTGATCTTGTCCGACTTTGTTGGCAAGAAGTGCGCCTCTGAGGTGCACAGTCTTGTCAAGGTCGAAGCTTTCTTCTAATGGAAATTAAAAATTTGGATCATCTCTGGTATACCAATTACATTTTTTCCCCCCAGAAACTTGCAAGTAGAGGACTATAATTTTTATACATATAAAATGCTGGTGTGCCTTTTGGCAGGATGGCAGTTCTTTTGGACTCACCGACCCCCATTTCCCTGGAGTTTTACTGATTGTAGGGCTTGGGTTAGCTATACCTAGGTTACCGACTGTTTGATCCAATCTCACAATCCCTAAGTTTCCGACTGCATGCCCCGAACCCACAATCTCTACCTCCCACAATCCTCAGCTTTCTGGCATACAACCGCTCAGGTCACTCACACCAATCATTCACACTTGCACACAACCGCCGAGGCAAGGCCTACAACCGAGGCCTACTCTGGTGGGGACTCCAACTCACACTTAGCCACTTACCTGTTGCTCTTCCCGGGGAACCAAAACATATAACATTCACTGTGTGCCCCCTCTTTATACCGACGAGGCTTGACCCCAACCCCAACATTCAGACATCCATACCAGAGAGGGTCTGGAAAGGCGTGGTCCCCGCACACACCCCTTCCGGCAAAGAGCACCGGCCCATCTTCAGGAGTATGGTGTCGCTTGCCCTACTGCCTCTGGTACGGCGGGTGGTTTCCAGGGGCTCCCCCTCTCTCCAAGAGCGGGAGGGAGCCTAAGGCTCCAAGAGGGGAATCAGGGAAGGGAACTTGTTCACAGGGCATACAGACCAAAAGGAGTCAGGAAAGGCACGGTGCCCTCACACCCCTCCCCCAGCAAAGGGCACCGGTCCATCTTCGACAGAGCGGAGACAGTCACCCTACTGCCTAGGAGTTCATGGACAGTTTCCCAGGGCTTCCTCGCTCTCCGAGCAGGGAAGGGAGCCTAGGGCTCCAGGAGGGAAACAAGGGTAGGGAACCCTGCAACCCTCATTCATTCACAAACATATGGCACACCCCGTAAACTGGCTTTTAGCCCCAATTACTGGCAGCTAGTTTTACGGCATTCACCACCAACCTACTGCTGGTGGGAACTTTCGCTGGTCAACCTTAGAGCCACTCCAGGGGCACCAGAGTAATCGACCTTACTCACTTCCCCAGGGTCCATAGTGGCCCCTACCTCGGGGGGTTCCAACCCCAAACCTATGACAGACAAAAAAACAATCAGAACAAGACAAACCAAAAGGATGTCAGGCATGTCTGTCAGCAAAAGGTTCAGATCCAGCGTGCAACTCACCCAACCCTGAGCCTACGGGCAGATCCTCCACCAGAAACCCACAATAGAGATTTCAAAAGGTCTCTTACCTTTCAGATGGGCCCTGGGTCTGATAGGAGATTGCCCGAGGTCCTCCGGTCTGGGGGAGTCTTCTGTGGATCCCGGACAAGCCCCCAAATTGTTGTGGAAAATTGTCCACACTGTTGATTTTGGATCAGACAGTCTGAGGCTCCTTTATTGATCAATCAAACATGCATGCATGGGGGAGTCAGCCAAGGCAGCCGAACCCCCCCGACAGATAAAATGTGAGAGATTATATAGGATAAAACCACAAAA
Organism: Trachemys scripta elegans; assembly: GCF_013100865.1. Lineage (NCBI taxonomy): Eukaryota > Metazoa > Chordata > Testudines > Emydidae > Trachemys > Trachemys scripta. The sequence goes on along the minus strand of NC_048298.1, from coordinate 258,402,099 downwards.
ATTACATATACTTCCTTAAAGTTTTACATCCATATAAGGAATAAAGCAAAACAAGTTTTCCAGTTTTTCTTAGTTTTGCCCTTTGCGGTTTCTTGCTCTGTCACCTGACATCTATTAATCATAATCTGTTACAAAGGTTAATTCTACTTTTATAATTTTTCTACAGTTTGTTCTGCTTTTATGATTTCTGTCTACCCTTCTCCTTTTACTCTCCCCCCCACCCTTTTCTCCTTCCTCCAGGCCACACATACAGTTCACCTGACCCTACATATAGTTCACTTGACCAAAGTTTAGGCCTTTAGACTATTTTTTCCTCCACATATAATTGCACAGTCATATATGTGGACATACATACTGCTTATTAATAAATATAATAGTAGTTTTACTTAATGTAAAGTCTGTAATATAATGTATAAAAGTCCTGCTTAGGTTATCAGCGGGGATTGAGCCTGGCACTTCCTGTACTACAGCTCTGATCCAAAGCCATTAAAATTCATTATGGATTTCAGTGGGCTTTGGATCAGGACCAATAAACTGATTTTATTACTACTACTACTACTTGTGTGGTATACTCCCCTTTTTCATTTGTACCAGCCTCAAGAGGGAGACAGAGACCCATATTTTCTTAGTTTTGGTTTCATAAACACCTAGCATACTGCTAGGGAGCAATTAAAATATTTATGATGGTTGTTGAGAAACATAAGCTAAATAGTACTTTCTTGCTGTAAAATTCTTGGAAGGAGAACAGAGAATTCAGAAAATATCACAAGGATCACATTGCAGAATTTCTAACAATGCCCTCAGTGGAAAGTAGCTTGGGAAACGAGCGAGAAGGCTGGGGCCATGATCTCCAAAACTGATGAGTTTGGAGATCTGTAGGAGACAGAAGCTTGGCCCTTGTAGGGGAGCTGTCAATCCATGATACTCTGTGAGTCTCTCCTCCCTAAGGAATTGTGCTGCCATTTACAACCTCCCTTCTAGAACCTATCCCTTTTGGGGAAGACACAACACAGAAGGAGTTAATGCTGCTCCCCGTTTTTTGCCATTCACATTTTTAGCCAATTTGGAGGAAGCATGCCACACAGAGTGGCAGTTCCCAAGCTTCACACTGTTACGTTATTCTCCCCAACCTGAAGTCATGGTGCAATGACCACTCAATGGTGTGACAGAAAGGTTTTCACAAGGTCAAAGGGAGGAGAAATCACAACATGAATCTGTAGTGATGTTATTCCCCTTCTGGGTCTCCAAACTGATCTGAAATGCCTGCAGCTAATTCTCTCTGCTAGCATGGGTGAATGGTACCATCCACTCTGTAGTCTTCACAGGACGGGAATTTTGTAGTCTCAGATGTACACCATTTTCTCATTGCTGTTTTTCTTATATTCTCTAACCTAAGCACTCGTAAATGTTGGTAAAATGTCTTGAATCTTAAAGGCACTTTGAAAATAGAAAATGAAAAAATATTTTATGTTTTTAACTGGATGTTATGTGAATGACTACAATGCCAGTTAAAATCGTCCCTCAGGTGACCACTTTTGGGCACTTGATGACACTCACAGTGTCTCTGGAGTTAGGGGGATATCTCCAGTCAAGTGGATGATGTCTTTGAAAATTGTCCATTAAGAGGCTCCCATAAGGGAATGAACCTCCTATTACCACCCTTTATAGCAAATCCATCAGATAGTTAATGCCACCTTTGGAGTAATAACAGATATTGGGCCAGAACCTCAGATGGTATAAATCAGCATAGCCCCGTTGTCTTAGGCTTCATTAGTTGACTTACATATTGACCTTTGCACTCTACTGAACATATTATTTATATTTCTTGTGTGTTGACCTAAAACACTGTTCTTGTAGTTACAATAAAGTGGAGTAAGACCACCAACTCCTTTCACATAAGGCAAATATCAGTTTGCAATGAATTTCCATTGCTACAGCCCTTACCCAAATGAAAACTTGTATTCTAAAGGTTAAAGACTTTGGGCTAATGTTGACATTAGGTGAAGCTCAGTGCAAGGAGCAACACAGTAAGCATTATGACTTAGGCACCCTATGAGCCACAATTCCTCCCCTGCTTCCTCCTTGTGCTCATATAGAGAATAGTAATATACTACTATAATATACAGTAATAGTAATAGTAATATACTACCGTAATAGTAATATACTACTACTGTCCTATACAAGAGTTAAAATATGACCTCTCGCTATGTATGCTCACCTCTGATGGCATCATGACTCCACCCATCCCATTCTTTCTTGCTCTCTCCCACTAGCTCCAGAGAAGGAGTAAGCAGGTGAGTAGCCCCACTTACTACTGTGTTCCCAAACCCGTGGTGTACAGTAGTATAAGGAGGTTTCTTACTCCCTTATGAATGCATGTAGAGTCCAAGTCATAGTCATCTAATCCCCCACATTAATACAGTACTCTGGGTATGATGTTTAACTAACTTATCTAGAAAATATAGACATCCCTGCCTCAAACTGCACTAAAGATCAATGTAAAACTAAGCTGCTGCTGGATGTAGGTTGATCAATGCAAGTCCACTCTGCCTCCTGCCAGTACATATTCGATTTCGAAAACAGCTCATGTTGTTACCAGTATTGAACATTTATACCCTTTTGTGCTTTTTCAATCAATAATATCATTCTCAGTCTTTTACAAATATTGGGAAGACAATTTGTATATTAGTTTCTGTACTTGAATAAATACTTTACTTGCCTTCTTGTCATATTAGGCTGGATTAATCCCTGAACGGTATCTATGGAGGTCAATTTCTCCATTTTTCCCTATCTTTATTAATGATGGATGGATAATAAATTAACAAGAGAGCAATCTTTCTGCAAGTAGTTATATATAGATTATATAATATATACAGATTATATAATAGCATATTGATTATTTTTCTACAAACTAAAAAGTATGTCTGTCATGTATCATACAATGGGGTGTTACCAAGGTCAGGTCACACTGTATTAGCAGACTGCAGACTTAGACAGAGTAAGTCATGGGGCAGTACTGAGGCGCCACCCCTCAGCAGCTACAGGGCATGCTCCAGGTGGAGGGACTATTTGAAAGGGGAAGTGGCTGCACCAAGAGTGATGGTTGATGCCTGATGATGTGGGAAAGAGGGCCCACAGCACAGATGAGGTCATGCTGAAAGCAGTGATCTCTTTCTCCCCTCTCCCCTTGCTTTTGTAGCTGGCTTACTAAACTTCTACTATTAAGACTGTGACCATGTCCCAAATAGAGGCTCTCCAGTCCAGTAGGAGGCAATCCAAGGAAGAGTATGAGTTGGACTGGGCTGATGAGTGGTCTGGACACTGAAACCCCCTTTTAGGGCCCTGGGTCAGGGCCCAGTGGAATGGGAGGGCCCAGGTATTCCCCATTGCTGTCGCAACTGACTCTTTTAGGGAGAAGAGGGAACACATGGGATGAAGCTATATGTAGATGAGCTGGCAAGGCCCCTCCAGAGCAGAGAGACTGAAAGAAGCTGTGATGTCATGACTTGACCATTAGTCCAGCTGGCTTCAGGAATGGCCTGCTACACCATGCCAAATCCATCTGGACATGCCAGTATATATAAACTTGATTAATGCAGCCACAGCAGGGCCAAGATCTGCTACACTAAATGTATGAAGTTGGAGGCTGACTGAGGTTTAATCAAGATAGCCTAAAATGATGTTGGTGGGCTGGAGGAAGAAGAATTTGGAAAGGAAATGTTGCCAGCTCCACTTAACAGTGTGCATCTGCTACTTATTTCTTCTATTCTTTTAGATTTATAACACAAATACAGTGAAGGTATCTATCATTCTAGGGACCATTGATAGATATTTACAAAAATGACCCCACCAAACACAGCTGCTAACCATCAATAAAACTCAACCCTCTGTCAAGAACTAGCCCTTGAGAAAATTAAACATCATTCTTTGTCAAAAGTCTGTATACAAATCTCACCGCATAGCCTGTACGTCAAGAAACCTGCACTTTTGAGGCACAAGGGTATTAAGAGGTTTGAAAGCTCAGGGCCCCTCTTGAAGAATGCTCCATCACTGGCCACCTTCCTTAAACTCAAATTATTCCAGTTTGAGTGCATCAGCTAATTGCAGTTGTGGCAATATGACACTGGAAAAGATGTTGTGAACCAGATTTTCAGTCCTGGAGTTTTAACAGAATCAGGGCTGATTTTAGAAGATCTGCCATTTTAGTCTGGTTAAAAGCCTGTGATCTTTTCTTTCTGATGTAGGAACATGCCACAGTCACTGATGTCTTTGACTGAACTGCTGTAAGGCACTATACATGCAAATGGACAGTAGTACTAGTCAGAAGCACGGGTCAGTGCAGAATGTGGCAGATGAGAGATATCTTATGCAGGGAGAAGCTAACACCAATATTCCAAGAGCTACACTGGCTTTCAATAAGTTTCTGGGTGAAGTTTCATTATGCTGGTCTGAACCTACAAAGCCCTAAAGCTTTTGTGACCTGGTCACTCAAGGGATTCTTTCCCCCCATCCCTTACTAACATCAGCAGAGTTTCTCAAGGTGCAGCTTTCTCAATATAAATGAGTAACTCTGGAGTTCACTTCCCCATACAGATGCACCAGAATCTTGGATTTGCCCATCTTCTGAATATGCTGCAAAGCCTGTCTTTTCTTGTGAGCTTTTAGCAATGATGTGGATCTACAGGTGGAAGGGCTAAAAAGTGAAGAATGCTTCAATCTAGTCTATCAAGGTTCTCATATTGTGGTAATTACCATAGCCTCAGAGCACCTTCCAATAGTGCATTAAGCATCCTGACTAATATCTGTCACAGGTGGTTTGTTCCTTCATTCTCTCCCCAGGAAAAGATTGTAGGACATAGCACTGGCAGGGACCTCCTGGGTCATCAAATCCAGTCTCCTGCTGTCACAGGCAATCCCTGTCATACAATCCCATTCATAAATTTATCAAACTCCTTCAACATACAGCACAATTTAGAACAATTTACCTTGTACAACTTTATCATGACATTCTTTTATATTGGACCATAGACCCTTGAAGAAGTCACCAGCAGTTTCAGCAGAGCTAGGGCTCCCACCACTTACTTCAGAAACATTCATCTTATCCTTTCTGATCCCAATTTGTCTTATCTACAGTACTTGTGTGCTCTGTCTCATAGTTTTAAATTACGTAGTTATGAAGCTGTTTCTGAAGTCAGATGTATGCCTGGCAGTGGCAGGAACAATGTGCAATGGAGGGTTTTGTTTGGCAGGGTTTTCTGTTTGTGTTATACAAGGCAAGGTCAAAGAAATGTGCCTTGAACTCAGGACTAAATTCACAAAAAATTAGGAGTGGTGGTGCTGAACATCATCCTGCCTGACTTTTAGGTGCCTAGAAAATCACTGGGATTCACACAGCCTGAGTTAATTATGCAATGAATGGGACAACATAGGTGCCTTAGAATGGGATTTACAGAAGCTAGCATGATAAGTGGCCCCTGCACCTAAGCTATCCAATGGAAGATACCAAGGTGAGGGGAGTCCCTTGAGCCCCACACCTCTGAGCATAGGTGCTGACTTTTATTTTTCCCTGGGGGTGCTCCACTCCTGCTCAGCCCCCAGTCCCCGCCCCTTCCCTGATGCCCTGCCCTCTCTCTGCCTCTTCCTCCCCCCGCCTCCCATTCACTGCTCTCCATCCTTCCCTAAGCACCTCCCCCAGCTGCCGAACACCTATGGCTGGTGGGTGCTAAGCATCCACTATTTTTTTGCCATGGGTGCTTGAGCCCCAGAGCACCCACAGAGTTGGTGTCTATGCCTCTGAGGAAGTTCAGAATCTAAGTCTGGGCTACAGGGAGGCTTTTCCTTCTGTTTGGGATTCTCAGCTGCAAATCCTCTCTTGGAGTTAGGCACCTACTTCATTTTAGCAAAAGCAAGGGAGGGGGAGTGAAAGAACCACCTCCCTCATAACTTTTACCCTAGCAGTTCAGGCAGTCACCTGGAATGTGGGAGACTCCCAGTTCAAGTCCCCCCCTCCACCTGAGGGGATGAAGGGATTGGAACAAGAATCTGTCATCTCTCAGGTTAGTGCCCTAACTATAGATAGTCTGATGTGGGTCAGTAACATAGGCGCATAGGGAACTTTTAGTGCAAAAATGTAGGTGCCAACCAGGATAAGGGGCAGATGAGCAGGGGATTTGTAAATCCCACTGCGGTGTGGCTCTGTGATTTAGAGCAGAAGATGGTAAGATTGGTGACAGCCCTTAGTTCCTGTGACAGTTCATTCCACAGTCTTTGAAGCTTTTCACTCAGGAACTATTCTGTGTTGCTGGACCATAAACCCACGAGAAGAACAAGCTAGACTAGCAGTCCATCACCGTAACTACTCAGCCACCTCACCTTATCGTTGATTAGCTGGTCTCATGAATAAATTGTCTTTGCAAATTTTCTTTTATACAAGAATTAGTAAAGTTGTACTTGTGTAACTGGAAATTTGAATTAAAATGTTGTCTTGCTAAATGTTTTGTGATGTGTTTTAATTTTGGGAGAGGCCTAGAGTTACGATTAGGAACTGGACAAAATAGAAAAAGAAAAGTAAAATTACATTTTTATAAAAAAAACCTCTTTCTCATTCATGAAGTTGCCCTCCTCCTAACAGATTTTTTCCACTGCTGTGCTACCCTCCACAATACAGCTGAGAGAAACATAGGTACTCAAGTATCATATTGACAATGCGTTCAAGACTGATTTATTAATGCCAGTGAACCCTGTGCTTGAAGGAGTTGAATTTTCTGGGTGTTCGGTGGTCTGATTTGAAAACTGGTTGAACAGTTTTCAAATCAGATTGACAAGCAAATCTCTTTTCAAGCATTTTCAAACCTCTTTGGAAGAGGTGGTTTGCCAGTATTTGGATTTGTGGCAAATAGCTTTTTTACAGTTCCAATGTAAATTGCACAGTTGAGAATTAAAAAGAAGGCCATGTTATTAAAGGAGAAAATCGGGGTTTTATTTATTTATAAATTATTTTACTAATGGAAAAAACTCTTTCAGAAATAATCATCCTATTTCATGGAAGTCCTGTGAGAAATGTGTAAGCAGTGGTAAACAACAAATAATATTCACCTACCTTTACATCGTTTAAAAGAAAAAGAAATTAAACCACAAACCTAAGAATTTTGCAAGGCACCTTCAAATTGTATAACCATATGATGAACACTACATAATGGCACTGGAATTACTTGCATAGTTATACTAGAAATTACTCAGCAATTACCATGTAATGTTAAGCTTTCACATCTTATTATAATTTTCTAGTTTACATAATAAAAATAATTACACTGTGCTTGGTGTTCTGTTCTCTCCTGTATCTGTGTAAAACACATTAATGCTAATGGTGTTTATGCAAGACTATGGAGGTGCACACAAATCCACTGTTCTCTCTCTGTTCTGCTAGTATTAGAGGTATTTGTCTTTGTCTTGTTTTCATTATTAGTAGTATTATTTCATCAAAATGTACATTAAGGGAAAATTGTGTCTGAAAGTTTATCACTTAAAAGTTAGGAAATGCCAAAGCCAAGTTTGCAAATGTACTGTATACATACATACAAACAAGGCAGAGTTAAAGTTGCATATGCAACTTGGATAACTCCTGTTGTTTGAGTGCTTAAGTTACAGTCTTAATATTCTCTTAATATGGCTTTTTTCAAAAGAAAAACTATAGAACAAATAAATTGCATAATGTAGATGTATTTGTGAGACGGCATGAGAACTCTGACCCTGAACCCTTTGCTAAGAGAGTCATTGCCTCAGGAAGGTCTGGGTCTTTCCCCCCACCCAGGACATTTTAGTATGCCTCTTTCCTTGTGTGGCTCTTTGGGAATAAGGCCTTGTCTGCACACAACAATTTTACCAATTTCATTATAGTGCTACAGTTTAATTGATGCAATGTTCTATAGCGTGGATGCAATTTTATCAGTATGATGGTGCCTTATATCAGTGTAGCTATACCTGTAGAGAAGAGCAATTAGGTAGTCTGATATAAGGCACCTGTGAAGGGGTATACATACCACACACTGGGACAGTAAGGATTAAAGGACTGTACTGGTCCCAGGTAGCCTGGCCCCTTCAGCCCTGCAGGGCATCCTGCGACTGGAGACTGGGTTAAAAAGGGAGCAACCCAGCTTAGAAGGACGGAAGCTGAGGAGGAAGACACACCTATACTAAAAGCTCCTGACAAAGGGGTCGGAGAAGTCTCCCTGAGTGAATAGGACTGTATGCTGAGCCAGGTTGGGGTTGATTGTTTGATTTCTTTTCCCTTTCCCTTATTGGGGACTAGAAGCTGAGGAAGGAAAGCAGATGGTAGGAAGTGACCCAGACAGGTTAACTCAGAGTGCCCCCTTGGAGGCCAAATGCTGCTGACTCTCCTATTGTCCTGGGTTGGAACCTGGTGGAGTGGGTAGGCCCAGGCTCCCCTACCATTGCCCACACTACTGCCTACCCAGCCTACCACAGACCCTGTTGCAGCACCTTTACACTGCTATTTCACCCACACTAAGGGTTGTACTATTATAACTATTTTGTTAGAAAAATCACATCCCTAACTGGAATGTTAACAGTGGTATGTATATAAACAAGATCTAGTAGTCTCTGAAAGGCTTTTAGCACCAGAAGGCCCCCTGCTAGTATACAGATCTAGATGAGCTATTCTTTCCCAGCCCTGCTGTGCAGGAAATTTTCACTTTCTCCAGGGTCTCTCAGGAGGTGTTGATGTCCATATATTTTTTTTTCATATTCAGTTCTGTAATATATGAGCGCTGTGCAAACCTTTACAAATAAAATAGAGAGAATGCTTTTTGCAGTTCTAAATACCAACTGTCATAAACCCTGATCCTGCTAACACTTATGCATGTGAATAATCTCTTGAGTTCAAAAAAATTAGTCATGTGCATACACATCTGCAGAATTAAAGCCTTACTGTCCTTACTGTAATTATGTGATGATCACCATATTGGACCTACACCCTAAGGACTTCCAAAGTCAAATGAGAACATCTCCATAGCTTGAGATATAGAGCTGAGTTCTCTGGAGGTATACTGGACACAGAGAGAGATGTGTAATATGCTGACCAGAAAGTTATAGTTGTATTGAGAGGAGTGTGGACATAAAATAATCTGGAATAGCCAAGATTTTCACAGTTTTTAAAATTGCTGAATTTCATTAAATCCCATGTGCTTTTTATTTTTCAAATGTAGGATCATTTTTGTGTGAAAATGAATTAAACTCAGAAATGGTCCTTCTTTCAAGAAAAAACACTACTGTAGTTAGAAATTTTCTACTATTAAAAATCAAAATTTATTTAGGATGAAAATTGTGGTTAATTGAAAACCTGTGAAATTTCATTTTTTCTAGGGTTTTGACGTGAAAATGGTCATTTTGTAGAAATTTTATAAAGCATAAAGATCCAAATTCACAAAGGGACTTAGGGACCAAGTCTCAGGTTTAGGCTCCACTGCAATCCACAAAATTTCCACTGAACCCTCTAGGCACCTAAACTCATTCAGTGCCTATGTTTTCAAAGTAAAAATTCTCTGGGCATCTAAATTGCTGCCTTTGGGTATGCACACTGGTGCTTTGCTCTAGGCATCTGCTGTCTAAGCCCCAAAGGGATCCACTATACAGAGATGGATAGGCATTCATCTGCTTAAGTTGTGTGTGGGTCCCTATCCAGTAGGTGTGTGAAGAGGCACCTCCTCCTCCTTTGGCAATTTTATGTGGAGCAAGGCAGGAAGCTAACTCATTCTTACAACAAACTATTTATGTAGGCACTGTAATTGTAGCTATGTTGGTCCCAGGATATTAGAAAGACAAGGGGCATGAGCTTTTACATCAGCTTCTGTTGTTGAGAGAGACAACAAGCCACTCAGAGCTGTTCTTCAAGTCTTCAAAACTTGTCTCTCTCAACAACAGAGAAAGCCCAATAAAAGATACTAGCTCACCCACTTTGTCTAAAAACTGCTTAGGCACCTAACCTGATCGACTTCAGGAGGCTGATTTCCATTTGTAGATCACTAAGCAGAGCTAGTCAGCCCAGACCCAGGCTTTGTAGACACTCCTCTTATTGACAACTGCCTTTTGCCAACGTAGGTGGCCCTCTGCCTAGCACGCTGGCTTTTGTGGATTGTATTTTAAGGTGCCTATCTCTCCTCATTCATTGTATAGAGAGCCTAAGTGCCTAACTCACATGTGTCAACTGAAGTGGTGTTCCTGTGATTTTCTAGGCACCTAAAAGCTAGGTAGGTTGGTAGCTTGACACTCAGCATTGTAATGCCTAAGTCCCTTTATGGATCCGTCCCATAATGTCTGAGAAATAATCTAAATAAAATGAAAACTTTCCCTTTTTTAATGTTAAGCACTTCTGGCAAAGCTGTGATTGATATGCTGTTGTAGTACAAAAAGCAGTTTCCCCATCTGAAAAGGTTTAAAATTAACTACAACTTGTCAGGTGCTATAAATGGAAAAAGTTTTCGAAAGAAAACGTTCATTAATATTCTGTGATACATCACAGAATACATTTTAAGAGATTTCAACATTTTATTGTGTACTTAAAGCACATTGAAACAGTCAGAATTCTCTTTTATATACAGGAAAATCACAGAGTAATTACAGAAAACAGGCAATGTGATTTTACTTTTTACACCTAAGCAGAAATGGTTTGTGTGCTTAAGCTTTTCTGAGAGCAGGAAACTGCAAATTAAAGGCCCAGCCCTGCAATCCATATTCAGATATGTAGCCCTTAAAGTCAATGTCATTGCTTACATGAATAAAGTCTGCAGGAGTCCATTTCTGACCAATGTGGTGAAAGATGTCAAAGGGAAGACTTGGTGTGAGTCTAATTCAGATGCAGAGAAAAGCTTTTTTTCCCCCTTCAGTTTATAAAACAATTATTTTATAATCCTTTAGTTCTTTAGACTTAGACCACTGATGGATTTTGTTCACCAATAGCCATGCTACTTTGGGACCCAATCCTGTTCCCATTTGAATTGTAATCCTCTCCAATCTCATAAGCCAATTGGATTTTGACCCAGAGACTATGACACAACTAAGCAAAACCCATGTGTTACAAGAGTGTTGATTAATAAAGTGCTGTCTTCCTTTCCTGTGGAAAATAGACCATAGAGGCAGTCTTAGGGTATGTCTACACTGCAATTGATAACCTGCGGCTAGCCCATGCCAGCTGATTTGGGCTCATGGGGCTTGGGAGAAGGAGCTATTTCATTGAAGTGTAGATGTTCAGGCTCAGGATAGAGTCCAGACTGTAGGACCCTGCAAGGTGGGAGTGTCCCAGAGCTCAGTTTGCAGCCCGAGCCCAAGCGTCTATATGGCAATTAAAAGCCACTTAGCCCAAGCCCTCTGAGCCTGAGTCAGCTGGCACGGACCAGCTGCAGTATCTAATTGCAGATCAGATGTGCTCTTAGAGTCTCGTCGAGCTATGTTCAGTACAGGACCAAGGGGAAGACAAAGGTGGATGTATGAATCTGGGGGCTGGGCCAGCCCTCAGTACAACTTAGAGCAACCATTCTATGTAGGATTCCTTTGCCCTAGGGATTTTGCCTCAGCATGTCCATACTCTCCCCAAATTCCTTCCAGATCATAAGAACATAACATAAGAACATAAGAACAGCCGTACCGTGTCAGACCAAAGGTCCATCTAGCCCAGTATCCTGTCTACCGACAGTGGCCAATGCCAGGAGCCCCACAGGGAGTGGACCCACAGGCAATGATCGAGTGATCTCTCTCCTGCCATCCATCTCCATCCTCTGACAAACAGAGGCTAGGGACACCATTCCTTACCCATCCTGGCTAATAGCCATTAATGGACTTCACCACCATGAATTTATCCAGTTCTCTTTTAAACGCTGTTATAGTCCTAGCCTTCACAACCTTCTCAAGTAAGGAGTTCCACAAGTTGACTGTGCGCTGCGTGAAGAAGAACTTCCTTGTATTTATTTTAAACCTGCTGCCTATTAATTTCATTTGGTGACCCCTAGTTCTTGTATTATGGGAACAAGTAAATATCTTTTCCTTATCCACTCTCTCCACATCACTCATAATTTTATATACCTCTATCATATCCCCGCTTAGTCTCCTTTTTTCCAAGCTGAAGAGTCCTAACCTCTTTAATCTCTCCTCATATGGGACCTGTTCCAAACCCCTAATCATTTTAGTTGCTCTTTTCTGAATCTTTTCTAGTGCCAGTATATCTTTTTTTAGATGAGAAGACCACATCTGTACGCAGTATTCAAGATGAGGGCGTACCATCGATTTATATAAGGGCAATAATATATTCTCAGTCTTATTCTCTATCCCCTTTTTAATGATCCCTAACATCCTGTTTGCTTTTTTGACCGCCTCTGCACACGCGCAGACATCTTCAGAGAACTATCCACGATGACTCCAAGATCTTTTTCCTGATTTGTTGTTGCTAAATTAGCCCCCATCATATTGTATGTATAGTTGGGGTAATTTTTTCCAATGTGCATTACTTTACATTTATCCACATTAAATTTCATTTGCCATTTTGTTGCCCAATCACTTAGTTTTGTGAGGCCTTTTTGAAGTTCATCACAGTCTGCTTTGGTCTTAACTATCTTTAGCAGTTTAGTATCATCTGCAAACTTTGCCACCTCACTGTTTACCCCTTTCTGCAGATCATTTATAAATAAGTTGAATAGGATTGGTCCGAGGACTGATCCTTGGGGAACATCACTAGTTACCCCTCTCCATTCTGAGAATTTACCATTAATTCCTACCCTTTGTTCCCAGTCTTTTAACCAGTTCTCAATCCATGAAAGGACCTTCCCTTTTATCCCTTGACAACTTAATTTACATAAGAGCCTTTGGTGAGGGACCTTGTCAAAGGCTTTCTGGAAATCTAAGTACACTATGTGCATTGGATCCCCCTTGTCCGCATGTTTGTTGACCCCTTCAAAGAACTCTAATAGATTAGTAAGACACGATCTCCCTTTACAAAAACCATGTTGACTATTTCTCAACAGTTTATGTTTTTCTATAAAAAGAACAGGAGCACTTGTGGCACCTTAGAGACTAACAAATTTATTAGAGCATAAACTTTCGTGGACTACAGCCCACTTCTTCGGATGCATCTGAAGAAGTGGGCTGTAGTCCACAAAAGCTTATGCTCTAATAAATTTGTTAGTCTCTAAGGTGCCACAAGTACTCCTGTTCTTCTTTTT